>NC_079899.1:24376571-24389071 GCF_024868665.1 Triplophysa rosa | reverse complement strand
AAATTACCGGCAAAACAAACAACCCTCACCCACATGCAAATGACTTTGTTGCGCTTTCGCGTTTTCCCGAGGACCACCGGCCTGCTGGGGCGCCGCAGATGTTCGGCAATCTACTCTGACTCGACCCAAACCCGAAACATTGGAGTCAGAGACGACCAGGACACTGGAGAAATCGTTTCATTATAGGAAGCGAAAGCCATCAACTTAAGTGAGATGAGAGAGAAGGTACAGAAGAGGCAGACAAAAGGGAGGAATAAATGAAGAGATAAGATACAAAAGAAACCGAACAGAGAAAACAAAGATGAAGAGGAAGCTGGAGTTGACAACACTAAATGTCTGATTTTCTATACAATGATGCACTACTCTATCCAAGACACTTTAAATCCTCAAAGACAAGCACAATCATCTACAGCAATGTCAACCAATTGCTCTAACATTTATAATGTATGTATATATACAGTATATATATATATATATATACATATATTTGCAAAGCTATGAGAGAGAGAGAGAGAGAGAGAGAGAGAGAGAGAGAGAGAGAGAGAGAGAGAGAGAGAGAGAGAGAGAGAGAGAGAGTTTAAACTATTTAATACTTTTAGCTTTACTGCTATTTTAGGCGGTCTTCTGTGTCAGTGTTACATAACGCAAAGCTGTTTTTGCACTAATGCCAGACTTATTCTTTTATTCTGAATCATCTTATCTTTAGTTCGTGTCCATCACACTCCAAATACAAAACAGCTGCACCAGCAACCAAAATACAAATTATGTTTGCAAAGCATTTTACATACTCTGCTTTATCCAAAAATAGACATTTTGCTATTTCATAGAATTTTCATTTAACACCTATAGACCACTTCGAAAAACGTAAACAAAGCTGGTCCAACCGTGGTCCAGAAGAACTTCCCGTTTCGTTTTTTTAACACTACACACAGAACGTTTACAAACCGAATCAAAAGGTTTAATTATAAATGTAAGACGTAAAAGCAAAAGAAAGCAATGGTGGAAACCGGTGCTGCTGGACCAGTGTTTACATCTTGCGAAGTGGTCTATACAGTGAAAAACAAAGTTTAACACAATATAAGATTATTATTCGTACATTTATACCGTCAAACACTACTGAACTTGCCCACTAACCAGTCAGCCTATTAAAACATCTGATCACTCATTTCAATGGCCGCCCACCCCAAACAATCATCACAATACATCGATTATTATCAGCACAATCAGATTAAACTGACTATTGTGATGTGCCGTTTAATATCCTGTCAACACATCTCCGTTTCAGATCAGAGTCCCTCCAGTGCAATCGCTGGCCATCGGTCACATTCACCCACTGTTGACTATATAGTGAACAAAAAAACATGACATTTACCACGGTTAACATACGCCGACTGCAACATCAAATCCCTCATCCAAAATCTAAACAAATATGACATTTTATTAAGAATAAAAAATGTTATTGTTTGATGTGCAATAAGAAAATGTATTTTCATATATGCCATATCATATATGGTAATTAAAACATAGTACCAAAAATAGGCTTCAATGTTGTTAAAATCATTATTCTTACTTCTTTGAATCCAACATGTTCTGGACAGGTTCTGTATGATCCTAAAGCCAAAACTATTTGTTCACGTTTCATACTTTCATAGGCAATTCTTGTTTCTAGAGGATCGTAATGGCTTTTATCTATACTGCTCAATAAAGTTCACACTTGGCAGTAAAGTGACCGTCACTCTCGTCCTGTGTCGGCTGAATCAATCATTCTGATCTCGCCTGTATAGAGCTCTGTTAAAGTGACAGCTCACATCAAACATACATCAGAACGACTGCGGCGTTTACTGACAGGCTACATTTCACTCAGACTCTATCTCAGTCAAACAGATCTTGGGAAACGCACAAACACTGACAAAGGTTCAAAGAGAAACCATAATCAACTCAAAAATGAGACATGCCACTCCAAATCCTTTTAGATACGTCTATACTACACAACATCTGTAATATAAAAGCTAAAAGACAATCTAACGGTCACCGACAGCCTCGAGTTGATATGACTAATACTGCACAAATATGACAGGTGGTTTCTCACAAAGGCAATCGCATGGAAAATGATCAGAGAGTCACAGGGACTTCTTTTCTGACACCCTTGTGTGCTTTATTAAGCGTTAAGGTGCGTCACAAATCACAATTCACCGCTATTGTACTCAATACACCCAACAAGATATTCATTAAATTATCGTCTTTTGTGTTCTGGAGAACAGACAAAGTCATATGTGCAAATGAACTATTCTAATGTTGTAAGCATCTAAAAAGAGAAAAAATGAAAGCATAATGTAAGCGTCCTTTTACATGTGCTGAACTATAAATCTACAATACTCAATGGCACTGGAAATATGAGAAGGAGACAATCCTCACGGTAACCAGCATGACCATAACTCAAATGTACAGTATACACAACACTGGCCATTAAACACTACAAACTAAAGTCTTGCAAAACTCAACATTAGATAAACAACACACATTTCAACAGTGAAGACATCTGAGGAAAATATGAACAAGTCTAGAACATCAGTGGCTACACAATTCATTACTTCTAAAACAGAAAATAACTGTTTATTCTTTAAAGGAGACAATAGAGTACAATTATATAATTTGCACACACACAGACAAGCTCACTCGAAAACAAACACTTTAGTGCACCTAAAAGGGGATGAGAAGGAAAAGGGCACATGTAGAAGGAATAGCAAGAAGGCTTGAATTTACTTGTGTCTGGCGACGCCATAGTGGAGACAATGACCGGAGGTCCAGTGCGCCGACTGAGCTTCTGATTAGCCAGGCTTATATTTGTTCCTGAAATGGCACCTCCCAGAGGTACTAGAGGACCATCTGAGGCCACAATCCCAGCCTTCCGCATGACCTGTGGGCTCACATGGGGACTGGGCATGGTTGACATTGCGGCCAAACTTCGATCTCTCTTCATCAACTCCATGGGTACAGTGTAGTTGGTGGTGTACGCCTTAGGTGCTTGCTGGGGAGCCATAGGAGAAATGGTCATTGATTGAGGAACTCCATGCAGTGCTGGTAATGGCTGTGGCATGGCATGGATAGGGCCTGGCAATTGCGGTGGTATTCCTGGTAGATGCGATGGAATGGCTACTTGTCGGGATGCTGCAGCCATAGGTGGCATGTGCAACCCTGCATGTGGATTGCAGGCTGACAGAGGGCGAGGTTGAACTGGAAGCATAGCGCCACTGTAAGATCCTGCAAACCTGGCTCCAGGATACCCACTGGTCTCAAGAAACTGTTGGGAGGGGGCGCTACTGGGTCTGCGACCGTAGCTCTCTACCATCCTTGGGGATATAGTCTGCATGGGGGTAGAAGGTGGCTGCATATAATGGGAGTCCACACCTGGAGTCATTGGTGGAGGTTGGTGCACATAAATGTCACCACGATGGCTGAAGCTGTTAGACCTGCCTCGAACTGTAGCACTGGGATGCTGGGGGGAAGCTGGGGGGACTTCAGGTGTTTTTTTGCAACTGAGCACAACACGAGACAGAACCCGGGCTTGACCCAAGTTGGGGGCTACTGAGCACGCGTCATTTTCTTCCATTACAGCCAACATCACTGAGGAATCAAAACCTTGATGCAGAAGAGAAGTGATGGTGCTTTCTGAAAGGCCTTCTTTTTGCAAAAAAGCCAGAAATTTGGGGTGCACGGGAGCTATGGGGGTTTGAGGGGCAGCAGATGCAGGAGGCTGAGGAGGAAGTGAAACAGGAACAGGAGCTACTGCTGGTTGCTGGGTGGTTATTGGAGCGGTTGGGGGGGCTGGGGAGTAGACAGGATTGGGAGGTGCTATGGGTTGCACGTGTGGAACTTGCTGCACTGGCTGAACCTGCGGTATCTGTTGAACGTGCTGCATTTGCTGCGCTGGCTGAACTTGCTGCATTTGCTGCGCTGGCTGAACTTGCTGCATTTGCTGCGCTGGCTGAACTTGCTGCATTTGGTGCGCTGGCTGAACTTGCTGCATTTGGTGCGCTGGCTGAACTTGCTGCATTTGCTGCTGCTGTATTTGTTGTTGCATTTGTTGCTGTGCTTGCTGTTGAGCCTGCTGTATGGTGTATGATGAGGGGTTTTCCGGCTGCATGACCATACTTCGGGCAGTTCCATCCATTCCTTGAGTAGTTGGATCAACCACAAGGCAGGTGGCTTTAGGCTGGTGAGGATCAACTGATCTTCCATTGACATCACTGTAGATTGTGTGGCTAGTGAGAGAGGCAGGTGGCTCAGCACCGTAACGAGGAGAATTTGGCTCCATTAGATAACGAGCTGGAGATGGTGCTCTGCTTGGAACTCGCTGCCCATCCTGCATCATTTTGGATATGGGAGTAACAGGTGGAGGCCCTGGAATGAATGGTTCCCTGTAAATACGACCCATTTCATGTGCAGTTGGGGGTGGGGGAGGAGGTAAGCCTTGAGTTGGGGTGGCAGAAGCAGGCCTACCACCTGAGCTGTGTTCCCACAGTTGTCGAGGACCTGCCATCATTCCATAATGTGAAGCTGACCTATTTAGAGGATGAGGATGAGGCTGATCTCCACGATAGAAACCCTCTGCTGGCCTGGGTGAGATTCCTGGGTCTTGCTGATAGTAGTCGTGAGGTAGCAGGGAGCCACGATGAGCTACGGGCAGTCGATCGTAATGGCTGTTTAATTCAGGAACAGAGCTCTTTCTTATGTTACGGATGTTCGGACAATCCAAATAACCTTGGTTATAAAGAGATTCCTGGTAGGATTCAGGCTCGATTTTCAAATCCAGGTCAGGGGGACGCACTCCAGCCGGGGGCTCGTACCATCCCCCTCCCGCATCTCTTCCGTAGCTCAGCGAATTCCGTCGACCAGCCATCCGGGCCTGCTGCTCGTAAATGCTCTCACTGCGTTCCCAATCAGTCTCATTCCCACCCAGCGTGTCCCAGCTCTGGGAGCGCCCGATCGGCAACTGTTTACTGGAGATCAACATGAGGAACAAATACAACTTATTCAGATTCCTTTAGGTTTCTAGTTGCAGGCTGATGTCAAGTGTTGAGAGGAAAAAGGGTGAAAGAAAAAGATGAAACACAAGATATCAATTTTCACCTGAGGTCCAGCTGAAATGTTTGCCTCCAGGTCCCTTTCACAGTAGCTAGGTCTGGCTATCAAATGGCTCCTCTTGCTTGGCGATCTGTGAATAATTAATCTGGGGAATACTGCTGGTGGTGATGGAGGCAGGAAAGAGGACACCAAACACTCTCGCAAATAACGCCAGTAGGTGAAGCCTGCCTGACTACTCCATTGCGGCAATGCAAAGCTACAACCGTGAACAGACAGAGTGAAAGAAAATATAGAAATCATACAGGAAGGAACATTTTAACGAGGGGAGGGCCGGCGTGGGGGAGGCAGGGGCTTGCGATAATCCTGATCCAACCCTGAACATTTTACCCGCTCAGATCGCTATAAGGGATTACAGAGCAAATAAAGCCATCTTAAATCAACTGTCCCCCTGACGTGACGCCACGCACAAACATATGCAAACTACATCCCTGTTGATAGTAAAAAACAACGGGAACACATGCTGCCATGGACACTCTTACCTGATGGCATTGGTTGAGCTTGTCCCTGTTTCTTTAACTTTAGCCAGCTGGATTCGAGCAGGACGTCTTTGCAGGACCCCAAAATTACACAGCTAAAAATCGTGCAGTACTGTCAAAGAACGTCAAATCCTGATTGAACAATAATCCCATGACAGCCCAGCAATTGCAGAGCCACGCAACCGCACCGATCCACTATCACCGCTCATCTAGGGCGTTTTGACCTGACCCGACACAAGCACGGCTATATGAACCACTGCCTCTAATATCCTCTGCTGTGCACCAATAATGAGGTCAATAAGATTCTGCAAGTTGGACTGCTATAAAGATGCACAAAAGAATCACAGCTTCACTTGAAAACGAACGCAACCAATCCAGCTAACTAGGATAACGAAAACATCTAAAGATTTCGGAGACACCCCAGATCCAAATTCTTAGCTATCCTTCCTCGCAACCCAGACTCTAGTTTAAATATTACGCACATAAAGAAACCACCATGTAAGATAAGCATTAAAAACCCACAGGAGTAATATCCTGGACATCAAATGAATAACAGTATGACAATCTCTTAAGGCTCGTAAATGATACTTTATGGAAACACTTTAATGTTAACTGACCTTGAATTTTCAGTTTTGGAAAATCTTTAATTGCAAACAGATTTCGCCCACCTGCCACTAAAAAACTCCACCCAAATCCGTTCTGATCCCCACACCACCAGAGAGAGAGAGACTGAGGGCGGGAGAGGGATGACTTGCGAGGATTAAAATTAATAGGCTGTTCTTTGACTGTCCATTGTCATTTGATGCATGCCGCATTCTGATGCCATCTAAAGCTCAGTGCCGTTTCAAAGTCACCTCGAAGTGCGTCTTATTTATTTTCACTTTTATAAAGACTCCCTGATGCCCGTAACACAGATCTGGCATAGTTGCTATGCTGGCTTCAAGCCTGTTGTTCAGGGTAGCAGTTCTTATCTAAGCCTGTACATGTCAGCATGTCCGGATTGCAAATGAGCCGCAGTATGGCTGCCTTGTCATCTGCCAGGGTAACACTGCCAAAGTTCTTCCCTTGTCGCTTACTAATGGTGCTCATATGTGTATTTGAGCGTAACAATTAACAACATCTCTCTAACATGATCACAAATATACATGGTGCGAGGTGTCTTACAATCCACCACCTACACAGGCAGCTATCTTCTAAGGAAATGTCTTAAAGGGATATATCACCCAATAATACAAGTTAGGTTCATTTATTTAACCTCATGCCATTCAAAACCTGCATGTGACTCTGTGGATCACAAAAGAAGAGAGAAATGTTCTTGTATCCATTAGGGCTGCACGATACTTTTTCGCGATACCAATAAATCCTATTGTAATCGGGCTGGCTGCGATATGCAATGTGTCTATATTTTTTTTAATGCGTAGCTTGTCCGTGAAGCACATCTCTGGGATCAGTAGGAAATGCTGCTCGATCTAAAAGCAGTGCGAGTTTGAGTCGCTTATAATGTGCATTTGAAAAAGCAACACCCGTCAAACATGATCATTATAAATATACTTTATTATCATGAAAATACCTGATGGGGCTTAAGTAACAGTGATAAAAAGATGTCCTTTGGCATTTCCTAGATTCTAGAACGTGTTATGGTCTTATTCTGCAGTGCGTATTTGGAGTTTCCGTACAAGAGCGCCCTCTGGCTTTCGGATGCAGCAGCATTTTCCCATACTTCACTGAAAGCTGTGCATAAATCACGTGATATTTATCGTTGGTTTATCGTGACAGCCCTAGTATCCATACAATGAAAGTCAATTGGGTTCAACGTTCTTTAAAATAAAAAGGTTTGGAATGACATGAGGGTGAATAAATGTAGAAAGAATGTTTATTCATGGACGATTTAGTTAAGAGGCAGCATTATGACTATATGTTGAAACATTCTTTATATCAAGAGGGAGTCTTTGACGGCTTGCTGGGTTTTGGACCAGATCGAGTAAGAAGGGTGTGATACAGCCAAATAAACCAGATCTCTTTAGAACAGCATTTCTCTCTCTCGCTCTCTCTCTCTCTCTCTCCCACACACACACAGGATTATGTTGCTTTCCTTAATAACTGTTACACAATTACAAAACAAACACCCATCCGTACTGTTGCATCTAAAGTGAGGAAACTGTCATGGCAACCGCCTCTAGTTTTCCCTCTGCAGAAGTTTCGAGAACAAAAGAGAGCGAGGGAGAGGAAAAAAAGAGGGGAAACTGAGAGAATTTTCATAAATCCTTTGCGCCCGAGAGACTGCGACTAATCTAATACGAAACCCTCCGGGACGTTTGGCTCCGACAACCCAGGAATACATGTGTAAGCAATTTTATACATGACTACTAATACAAGAGTTCTTGAAGGGGAAACAAATTCATAAAGAGGATATGAAGTAATTAAAAACAGAACGTGTTGGAATATAACACCACTTCATTTACTCGCTCTCTTGCTCAGTTGGGAGTTCATAATGCAGTATAACTTGTGCGCAGTGATTGTTTACATTTCAAGCTTGCGAATAGAAAGTGACAACAGAACGGCCGACTGTATTAGGGCTGCATAACGATTAATCGCGATTAATCGTTTGCAGAATAAAAGTTTTTGTTTACATAATATATGTTGGTGTACTGTGTGTGATAATGATGTATTTATAAATACACACACATGGATGCATGATTTTAAGAAAAAATATATTTAATATTTATATATAATATAAATTATATATATAAATATAAAACCTTTCAAAAGTTACATATTTCTTAATTATATACAGTACATGCATGTACGTGTATTTATATATACATAATTATCATACGCAGTACACCAACATATATTATGTAAACAAAAACGTTCATTCTGCAAACGATTAGTCGCGATTAATCGTTATGCAGCCTTAGTATAGCGAAACATTCATTTGTACGTCCCGGAAAATCATGCTAAAATAATCGAATTAAACCACCATAAGCTTGCACGATCTATTAACTCACGTTTACTCACCCTCTTGTCATTTCAAACCTGTATGACTCATTATTCCGCAGAACACAAAAGAAGATATTTCAATCAAAGTTGGTAACCGAACAGTGCCGGCAGTGCCCCTACACTTCTATTGTATGGACATAAAATCAATGCAAGTGAATGGGTGCCGGTTACAAACGTTCTTCAAAATATCTTCTTTTGTGTTGTGCGGACAAAAGAAAATCATACAGGTTTGAAATGACAAGAGAGTGAGTAAATGATGAGAGAATTTTTATTTTTGGGGTGAACCATCACTTTGATGTAATCTTACATAGCAAATAAAAAAAACACAGTTTATTATTATGAACCAACCTTCTATGCGTTTATTTGAGTAGAACAACAGCCCAAGTATACTCTACAAAAGCAATTCTGCATCAAAATTGCACTTTAATTCATAATCTTTTACGAAGTTTTTTTTACACTATTGAACTCTGGGGATAAACACCTCATACAGCATCACCGTTTGTACACACCATAGCAGACTGCTTTCTGACTCTTCTGGTAGCAGAAGGCCCATCACATATTGTGATGCTGTAATATGGCTCTTTGTAAAAAGGAAGTGAGTGAGATGTGAGTGACATTTCTTCATTGCAGAGGTATAGTCTAGATAAAACTCATCTTTTCTAACTCTGTGGCGAACGAGTCTAGCATTTAACAAGGCTAGAGATGTGATGACTGCAGTCTTTGTGCAGGAGCTGTAGGGATGTTGAAGTGTGACTCAAGTTTCTGAGACTTGATCTGCTACGCTTGAACTGTCTCTTTGAAACCTACCCGCCGGTTACTGCACCACCAAAACACTACCTGGAGCTTCTCTGAGAGGAGACACGTGAAAAAGAACCAGTTGTAGTTTTATAAGAACTGAAACAAATCCAATAAAATCAGTTTAATCTGATAAAAATTGGTGGTAAATAGCAGCTACAGTTAAAACCATCTAAACAAGCATGGGTTTATTTGCTAATGTAACCCACATGAAATTAATGAAATGAACAGTAATACCCTTAAAGGGATAGTTCACCCAAAAATGAAAATTCGGTCATCATTTACTCATAATTTCATGCCTGTATAAATGACTTTGTTCTGATAAACACAGAGAAAGATATTTGGAAGAATGTTGGTTATTTTCAGTTCCGGAACATCATTGACTACCATAGTAGGAAAAATGAAATGGTAGTCAAAGGTGCCCCAGAACAGATTGTTTTCATAAATTCTTCAAAATATCTCATTTTGTGTTCAACAGAACAAAATAAATGTAATAAAAATGTTCCTACTATGGTAGTGTATGATGTTCCAGAACTGTAAATTGCTCAAATTCTTGCAAATATCTTTCTCTGTGTTCAATACAAAGACATACAGGTTATACAGGTTTGAAACAATCTGAGGGAGAGTAAACGACGACAGAATTTTCATTTTTTGGTGGAGTATCCCTTTAAAGGAACAGTTCACCCCCCAAAAATTATGTTACCATACTATTACCATAGTAAGAAAAATTGCTTTGTACATTTCTTTGTTCAGTTGAACACATAAGAAGATTTAACATAAGAATCATTTGTCCTACTATGGTAGTCAATGGTGGCCAAGAACTGTTCGGTTACAAGCATTCTTCCAAATATCTTTCTCTGTGTTCATCGTGGGCAGTGCTCCGACACGTGGCGTGGTTGTGTATTGGGCGACCCGGGTTCGATTCCCGTCTCGTGGTCCTTTCACGATCCCACCCCGTAAATCTTTTTTAAAACTGTGTTTTCGAACCTTACCATTTTGACTATTCAAGTATTCTACAGTTTTTACTACAGCTGATCAATTCAATATAGTTACTATACACAGTACAGAATACTATACTATATATTGACAAAGTGTTTTAATTATTATATGCAACAGTATACTTTACTGTAACAAATAGCCTACTAAAGTATGCTTTTGTTCTTATGTGGGTAAGTATATTAAATACCCAAGTTTAGTTCATCAATGTCAATTACCACACGAATGACTTACAATAAAAATAAAACCCTTATTTAAAGTGTAGCAAGTATTGCCAAGTAAGCCAAAAACGTATGTGCAACAGTATATATTACATGCCAAAGTGAATTGCCATTCAAGACCCCATTCACTTTTGAAACGGTGACGAATTTGAGTAAAATAAGTAGAATTCAAGCATATCAACACTACCTACTTAACTATACACACATATCCACTATTAACAAGCATAACATGAACATATAAGACATCTCTTACATCTTAGAACAACAGCCTGTCAGAAACAAGGAACATTTGTCCCTCGAGGAACATTTCCCCTCCTCGGTTTCCTAACCGTGGGCTTAATTGATGTGCGAGGAAGAAAAACTACGATGCTGCCAGATCAGACCGCATTCAGGGGTCCCCGCGAGGGGGGTTTCGGGAGCCAAACGCAAACTTTTATATGCTTATAATATGGAGCGGCCCGTGAGATGCCAAACCGCACTCTTTCCGTAGAACGGACGGAAAACTTTCCCAGCATTTGGGGATTAAAGTTGATTGCGTGTGTGCGTGCGCACATGCGATACAGGTTTTAAACGCTCATTTGCGTTCCTGCTTCATTAGAGGAACATTGCATCATCGTGACTGATGTCAACTTGGACTTCAAGAGTAAATGTGCATTCGATTCACCGTTTACTCTTTTGGTGTGTTTTTTTATGTGCCTCTGATGACTTTCAAATGGGACCAATATAAGAACATTCGGGAAACTGGAAAAACTTTTCTCGGGAAACCTTAGATGACATCATTCATCACGCGTGCCCGCACACAAACACAAGCACACAAATCCGAACTACACCCCTTTAATTCAAGTTGTGTAGCTCTTAAAAAGCACTAGCATGAAAATTAACAATGGTTTTACCACACTATCTATGGCTAAACTATGGTATTTGTGGTAAAACTATGATACTACAAATACAATAATAAAATAATGGTTAATTTTGTAAGGGAACATACCCTGGTGTGTATATATATATATATATATATATAAAATCAAAATACCACGGTATTCCCACCTGGTGCATTAACAAAAAAGGACCAGAAAGTACCATGGTAACACCACGGTAAAAATACCATGGTACTGCCGTCTCATACTGTCACTGTTGGATGGCACGGCTCTCTCTTACCCTCACAGATTTTGTCCAATCTCTGGCGTTTGACCTTGTGTTTGTCAATCAAAGCCATGGCAGCTCTCCTCTGCTGGTCTACTGGTCACGGAGCTTAGCAACAGGAAACTACAGCCCCCAGAATCCTCCAGTGGGCATAACGCCACCTGCACAGAGATACATGTGTATATGAACCACTGACATCATGACAGAGTTTAACCACAGGAGGGAGCCAGATAACACACTGTCACAATTCACTTCAGGCACTTCAGGTATGAACGGCATGAGGAAATAATAACCAAGAACCAAACTCTGTGTATTTCAATTCAATTTATCACTCACAATTATTGAGGCCGGTTCGACTTAATGCAGCCGTGTGCAGACTGTTCGCTGTTATGATCAAATAATGTGAGATTTTTCTAAAGTCTCATGACAAGGGCTGTCACAATTATTGGATAATCGTTTCATCGCAATTATTTCAGATAACCGCAATTATTGTAAATCCTTAGAAAACAAGGGTGATCTGCAGCATTTTACATCCACCGCCCTTGAGCTGCACTCACGGTTACGTTCGAATGACATTTCTTCATCATTTAAATTGTATCAGATTTGTATTCTTAGTGTTTCTGAGTTTTATAAAAGTGATTCCAGCTGTGCTGCATCTGCACAGCAAGACGTCATCATCCTCACATCTCAGTTTTTTCTGTTAAGACGGCCTTTTCTGTTGGTC